>NC_042516.1:9588642-9618811 GCF_900963305.1 Echeneis naucrates | reverse complement strand
TTCTGGAGCTAGTTTCAAGTGCACATTTGTTATGATAGGACCTATCATTAGATTCAGTGCTGCTGACTGTTTATTGTTTCTGACAGGAGGTAAAATGTACTATAGCAACGTGGCTCCCAGCCTTGCAGATGTTTGTTGCATTGATAATTCGTAAATTAACATTTACTTACCACTGTGCAGTTTGGTCACACATGATAATGAAGATCTGTTGGGAGGGTAGCATGCTTGAAGCTATTTTTATTTTAACACAACCAAGTAAACGAGCAAAATTATGATGGCATTTCCTGATGGTAAAGCATTAACATTTATTAAATGCTTTTAAAACCATATGAATTTGAAGGTGAATTGTATTTCCTCTAATTTTTAAATGCAAGTACATAATATAGTACAGTGCATCTTGCGCTATGTAATGTATAGAAGGCCTTGTCTTGGATATTCAGTCAGCAATTTTGTATAGAACACAGCGTACATGGTAACTGAGAATTACATGTTTAAACACACTATAATCAGAATGATCAAAGTTCAGGATGTGTTTGCTTATGCATGAAAAAAATGGTGTGGGGTAAAATCGTATAAAATTATATGACTGAGAGTGTATTTTAACTGATCCAAGTCTTTGCTCAAGCTGTATTTATACAACTACCATTGTCTGCGTCACTTGCCATCAAACACAGCTCATACAGCAACAGAATCATCCGTTCTTACCAATCTTATCCATCCGTTGAGAAAATTAATCTAGCACACTAAACAGACGGCGCCGCTGCTATTAAAATAAAGCAAGAGCTGCGTAAGAGACCCAAAGGACTGAAGGTGTCAACACAAAGGTCAACACCACAGAGATGGAAAAGTGCAGTTTGTGTAAAAATGAATCCCAGAGAATTTCAGCCATGGACAGCAGTAAGACAAAACTTCTTTCTCATATGTCCATTATTTCAAAGGTTGTCTGCCAAGACGCTGAACCGCTTTTCCAGTGCTTCTCATGCTCTATTAGACAGCTCCCAATCCATATTGCCAAGCATCCTTGCCACCAAATCATACGTGTAATCTCAATCTCATATGCTATGATACTAGAGTTCAGCAATCATATACAGTATGTTTTCTGTTTCTTGAAGCCAAAGGCGTTCAGGAAGTCATCCACTGCAAGCAACTCAATTCGCAGAACCACTGAGGACCACAATTTGTCTATTTGCTAACCGGTCCAGATCCCTGTGCCAGGCCAAAAGGCTTTAGCCTTTGTATGGCCTCCTCACATCTCCCCCTCCCTCTCTCTCCCTCCCTCTCTCTCTCCCTCTCTGCCGTCTCTCCCCACTGTGCTATAAGTGTATTCCACATCTGACTGAATTATTGCCTAGCTGTTAGTCTTTTGGCTGCTATTCCTATTTGTGCTACAAAAAGACATGAGATTTGCATTACACTCATTTCAGGCGCTTGCCAAAATATTTCACATTAGTTTCAGCTGGATGTGTGCATTATTGTTCAAATTTGATGAGCTTAGTAATGCAAATAAAGGTCACATCAGAATTTCCAGATGTGCTTGTGTCAATGGACGTGAGCGCATTTGGAAAACAAGGATACCATTCAAACGGCAATGTGTTATGATTCTGTCACACTAAACTCATCCGTCAAAGTGCATGTTTTCAAATGGCCGGCGAGTGAGAGAGCAGGATTTGAATTGGAAGAGCCTCTGTCAAACCGTAGTTTATCCCTTGTGTTTACAACCCACAAAAAAAGGTCATTGATATAAAAAAGCAAAACACTTGAACCTGCTCAGAGCGGGGCCCTTTCTTTATCTCACCCCAGCATCCCAGCAGCGCTTGAGGGGTGTAAGCAGGATGCAAACTAGCAAACAAGACAGAGAGGGAGGCAGGCATAAAATCTGCATGCTGGAAGAAACAAGATGGACATAAAAGATGGACTAAATTGCAGAGAGGACTTTTCTTGTCAAAGGCTAATGGAAACATTTCCACACAACACAGAGAGGGGAATGGAGGCTCCATTATCACAGCCGAGCAGACGGAGCTGGCAGCCATTCCAGAGAAGCGCTGAGATGTGCACACTGGCCCAGCTTAGCGCCCTCAGCCAGCCCCTCAGGCCTCCACCTGAATAATCTGTGTCAACAGGTTCCAAAATGCCCAGAAGAATCACATAAACAGAGA
Source organism: Echeneis naucrates (assembly GCF_900963305.1). Lineage (NCBI taxonomy): Eukaryota > Metazoa > Chordata > Actinopteri > Carangiformes > Echeneidae > Echeneis > Echeneis naucrates. The sequence goes on along the minus strand of NC_042516.1, from coordinate 9,616,655 downwards.
CAGGGAAAAACTCTTACAAAATAATTGTCCCTATGTTTTGCTTTTGTCTACCTCCTATTTTGTGTGTTCACTTGAACCTTTTAATTAAAGCACAGCAGCCCCAAACCCCTAAGATTTCTGTTGTACCTTGAGCATTGAGGACTTATGACTTGTTTGCCAGAGGGATCTGCAACAACTTTTCTGCTGCAAAATTACTCTGCAGATATTCCCCCTCTTATCACCAAAAGGACACAAAATTATAAAAGGTATGCATACGGAAAACAAGAAACAACCCTAAATGGGTTACATTGTGAAATGCAGATAATTATAAAAAAGAAAAGCAGCGCAATAGTGATGTAGGACAGAATCTATTTCAAAAACTGTCAATCTGTACTAATTTACGATTTCCAAAAGCTGCACCAAAGCCCAGGCATCCAGTGCCGTATATTTCTCCTCCATGTTTATTCCCATACCCAAACCCATGTCTCATGAGGCCATGAGAGATTGATTTGGAAGTAGCATTTTCACTGACAACTCCTCAAGGCGGCGGGGCATTTGCGTGCTCCCTGACACCCAACATGCCCGGGGGACAGCACCAAGCCTCACAGTCTGTTAGGGCCAAATCTGGATTTGTCGGTTACTGATAAGTAAACTGAAGAAAGAAAAAAATAAAAATGAAAAATAATAATAATGATCATAAAAATAGAAATATATATGTGTAGAGATAAAAGCAGATGATTTTTTCAAATCTCTGGCTGCCATTTCATAATGGCCGATACTACTCCATAGCTCTCACTGACTGAACTGGATGTAGTCTAGCACAATGGGAAAGAACAGAACAAAACAAAACAGCAGACTATATAGAACGCCATAATCTAAAACAATCTGCATGCAAAATGGTAAACAACCAAGTTGAATAAGTGAGATGGAGAAGAAACCAATCTGATGACTTGTTCATCTCATCTGCCTGTCTTCCACTGGAAGTCATCCATTTATATAAGCCTATCTGATAAATGTTTAATAAACTTATTGCATAATTCATTTTTGGCAGGCCTAGTTTTAATTGACTTATCGCAGAATCGTACTGGAGATCAAAAGCCTGATTAAAGCAATGTATATATTAGTGCCCCATGGTTTTCCCCCAACATCATGTTTCAAAAAACATCAGAGAGGAAGTGTGTTGTGAAATCTGATCAATTATTCAGAAATGTAATTAATTAAGTGATTGATTAGTGGATTACTTTTGACAATGTTGATGTCAGAAAGACTTTATATTGACTGATGATGTGCATTAGAAAACCTGAAAGCTAATGAATAGGCGATACAATGTCTAACCTAGATGCAGTGGGGAGTCCACGTGCCCTCCAACAGCTTACAGAGAAACCAGCAGCTGTATTTGACATGGCTAAAACCGCCGCTGGCTTTAGTTTGACCTTTCAAAGCAGTAACAGGACTGGTTTTCTGAACGATCTCAATCATTCAATTTCACTCAGTCTTTCAGGATGCCGCGCAATTGACAGATTAGACAGCATTCACACATTGTGGCTTTTTGACACCTAATTACACAGCTCTTAATAAGGGGTTCTCTCTGTGCGCCCTGAGTTCACACTGTCTCACAGCTATAATTATCTTGTCTTGGTATTTGACAGTGTATTGTTTAACCTAGATACAGTGGGGATTCCACGCGCCCTCCACCAGCTTACAGAGAAACCGGTAGCTGTATTGTTCTTATTACTCCTGCGGACCTGACATTACCTCAAAGGATCAGCTTTCCCAGATTTTGTTTGTGTCTAACATGCCCCTTTGTTCTGAACCCATTTGAAATTGATCAAGAGTGCTCGTGCAGCCAAAAAGTCCATTACAGAAATTTAGTAAGAAGCCAGATTGCTTTCTTACCAGGAATGACCAACTTTCAAGTGATGCCACTTGCATGCTGTATCATACTAACTTGCTAGCATATGAACAGAAATGACATGGGACAGAGCTGAGTGGGTTTCGGCAGTATCCTCTCCAAGGCCAGGCTGTTGGTGATGAGGACATTGCTCCAAAACTGTAGGCTGGCTTCCTGTTACATTGCAATGTCTCATTCTCTCATTACATATGTAGGTAGACGAGGCTCTGAGGAATTTTTGCTTCAATTACATCATTGAAATACTTTTTTTCCCCAGCTAGCTAGAAGTTCACAGTGCGGAATGGCACAATTCAGAGCTCAGTGATGGAGTGCACGCTTTGCATGCAGAGGCCCCGGGTTCAAACCCCAGCCACAAGATAAACCAGTGGTGGGCTTGTGCCCGTCCCAAGCCCAGATAAATGAGGAGGGCTGCGGCAGGAAGGGCATCCAGCATAAAAACTGTAGCCAAATCATCCATGTAAGTCACAGACCTGATATGCTATGGTGACACCAAATAAGGGAAAAGCTGAAAGAGGGAGGAGGAGAAAAAAAATAAAAATAAATCACAATTTACAATAATTACCATAACATCATAATCACTGATTATATTTTGTACAATGAAACTGTATATGTATTTCATTTAATTGACCCAGTCCTGGATATACATTATATATCATATGTCTTAATTATTGCTGGATAAAAGGGGCAATGAACGCCTTTGTTACAATGAATGGACTTGATATTTACAATTATTTATTACAAACATGATTTTAATTCAAGCCACCAATGAAATTCTGTTACTCTGCAGCAGATGGCATAAAAGGCTGAATGAGCTTAGTTTCTAACTCCTAAACACAACTGCTAACCCATGTTTGGTAGCTGCATTAGAAAATTCTGAATTTACATTGCTCTGTTTGTCAGTTTTCATTTGACTTCCCCTTTCTACACCTGCATGCAACATCAACAGCGCGTCACATCATAGTTCAGGTTTCTCCTTCAAAGAGCAGCGAGAGTGCCACTTCACCATGCCAGTGTTTGAACAGCTATTGTGTGATTCGTGTTTATCATTGAGGTATAGCACCAATGTTAAACACAACAACAAGCATATCAGATCTGAACACTCACTCCAGTCTTATCCAGACACTCCCTGCTTATCTTGAATACATATCTGAGTGAGGTCACTGCGGCCATTTTATTACAGCTGAAAACTCACCAACTGAGCTGTAATATTTTTGAATCTGTTACGTCCAGCTTCCGAATTCTGATTTTAAACTGTTATGTCTTTAAAATGCCTGGTTGACAGATACAATGATTGTTTTTTTGTTTGTTTATTTTGTTTTCCTTTACTGGCATTAGAAGGAAGATATAAAATGCCTGTCTCTCCTCCACCTGGTGGCCACCTATTTTGAAGTGTCTGCACTTAAGCTAGAGACGAAATGAAAACATCCAATATGAACTTTTGAATTTGCTACATTCAAACAAGTTCAGCCTTTCCTTCCATTTAGCTTACATATTATGGCAAGGCAAAAAGTGAAAAAAGGCTTTTGCTCCAAGTTTGGTGACAACTTGCGTCACCCAGTTTGTTTAATTTGAAATACTGGTTTGACTTTCCCTCGGCAAAAGACACAAATACCTACTGAGAAGTGGATGGTTAAATAGCGAGGAGAGAGTGAAAATTTCTGTTTTGTCACTTGCAGCTAGTAATTGCCATGTAATGAAGTTAATGTTTTGTGGAATTTACAACCTTGTATTGATGGTCATGGTGTCTCTTTTCATTATTTCAGTTCCCCCCTCTTGTGATTTCTACCCTTTGTCCTTGTATATTGTATTTTAACTTGACATTCTTTTGTTTCATCGAAGCACAAAGGAAGCAATATATGAGGGGTCATTAATTTCCTTTCTTTTTGTCTTTGTATGCTTGTTTTGTGTTTTTTTTTTGTACCGCAGCTTCTGTTGCTGAACATACATGGTATCATATACAAAATAATGTGTAAGTTACTTTAAAGCAAAACTGACTTGAGGTCTCTTCATTTAATGACACTTCGTACTGGCATATCAGAATTTCACTGATAAACTAGGAGCCATTGCGTTCATTGTTTGTTTTTTCTGACACTCTCTTGATAACAGTCATATCAAAGTCACTGTACTAAATACTAAACTCTCTAGTATTTTGGCCGCATAAAGAAAAGAGAAAATACGATGTAAAGACCAAAACACAAACAAAAAAAGTGTGAGATGACAAACGAGACCCTTCATGTGTCAATCTAGCAGTTAATTGACACTAAATCAGATTTTTTTATGGCTATACTTTCATATATTATCCTTCCCTGCCTTTCTCTTTTCCATTCTCAACCGCTCACTCTTTTCACACCGCTCACTGTTTCCTTTGCCCCACAACTATTCCTCGGTGGTAAAATGATAGTGTCAAATTTAAGCCCAAACCATAAATCCCACCACTGCCAAGTAAATTGAGAGTAGCAACCACTGCAACAACAAACAAACATGAGTCAGCCCATATCACTCACTGGGTACAAAAACACACAACACGCTCATGTCCACACCTACACGTATGCATAAATGCGGACCTACTAATCACATAATCCTGACAGCATCTTAGTATGGTCACGTAACTATGCAAGTGAAAAGATTTTTTTTATTCTATTGTCATTTGTTTTTGTAGCTTTTTGGTGGTAAGGACAGAAAAGTTCAGGAAGTAAGAGCTTAAACACAATTTAGATCTAAAAGTACAGGTGGTTGGGTTTAATGTCAATCGAGGCTAATTTTTCACAAGATTCACTTCATAAAATCTCTCTAGTTCACTCTATCGCTCGCTCTCAAACACAGTTACACACAGTTGCACACACAGAGACATACACAGGTCTCATGGTGTATTGTTCAGACCCCAGGCCATCCTTCTTACACTGCGACTGACCTTTCAGCACTGAAAGGAGAAAGGGCCCTGTGCCCTGAATAGTTCACACTAAAACCTGCACAACAAACACACATACACCCACTTTCCTATACTCATGCACCAATTTATAAACACACACACACACACACACACACACAGAGGCACTAAAAGGCTGCTTCTGGGTGCAAGAGGTCACGAGGGGTGAAATCGATGGCTGTAAAACCAAAGGTGATAAATTACTAGGTCTGGGGCCCTCAGACAAATTGCAAGACAGGGAAAAGAAAAAAGGGGAAAAAAAGTTTTATCCATGTCCTCTTTGCTCCATCCTTTTGTTTCCTTATCATAAATCTTAATATAGTTTCATTTGTGTGTGCAGGAACTGGAGTTGCTGCAAGATACCAAAGCGTCTGTTAAGTGGAGCGGTAAATTCCATCCAAAACTTTAATAGGTGTCCTTGTATTGTTTTGCTTTGTTTGTTTTTTTTTTTTTTTTTTTGAGACTGCAATAGATTAGAATGAATTGTTGGCCCTGCGTACATTTTTGCCAGGTGTTGTTATTGTTTAAATGTAATTGAGATTATGATTATCAATCAATTTATTTGATTTAAGATGGTGTAATTTCACTGAGAGTTCCTGTTAAACTGATTTGCATGCAAATATGTACACAATTGTGTCTCCTTGTGTATGCGCGTGTGTGCATTTGTGCATGTGTGTCGATCAATGAGCCATCCGTTTTGGTCAAAGAGGGATCTCAAAATGAAGAATGGCTTCACCTCAACAGATGCCCATCTCGATCTCTGTTTATTCCTCTCGCTTTGTCACTCATCTTCTTCTGTTTTTCTTTTTCACTGTCCGTCTTTCTTTTCTCTCAATACTTGACAGTGTAAGAGAGAAAAAAAAAAAAAAACTGCCACTGTCTATGTCTCTCTCTTTTCCACAGCAGATAACTAACTGGTTTCCTCACTCAAACAAACTGCTTGATAATGGAATCATCTCTATTCAATTAGCGGTTTAACAGTCTCCCATCTCGGCAGCCCAAAACACACATCAACTCACGCACACTCACACAGACACAAACACACAGATGCACACACTCCTCAGGCTTTTCTCTCTCCCAGCCTTAATGCAGTCAGACACCAGTAATGTTGATGATGGCAGTAGATGCTGATTGCTCCTCTTTCCCTTCCTCTTACTCTCTTTCTGCCATTAATCAGCAGTGAAGGAGAGAGGGAGGGAGGGAGAGAGGATAGGAGAGAAGAGAGTGAGGGCTGAAGAGTTTGGTCGGTCAGCCGCACCGGAGTGAGTAATTAACTGGCATTAACTCATTAAACTGTCCCAGATGTGGCCATGAATATCTGAGTGGTGGGGAGACACACAAGAAGAGAGAGAGAGGGAGAGAGACGAACCAGCCCTCCCTCCATCCTGCTGACAGCAGAAGAGAAAGAAAATGTGGTGGTGGATGAGTGTGTGCATGTGTTTATCTGTATACTCACTGTGTTCTTTGTTGCGCAAGCACTGAGTAAGACTGCTTGCACTGGAGTGTGTGTGGTGCACGTGGGAAAAATGTGTGTGTGCGTGTATTTGTGTATGTGTGGCGCTCCATAGGAGGCCCAGGCTTCACAGTCGGGATCAGTCTGTCTTATCCCGGGTGATTTATACGCTATTTAATGTTGATTAAGATTTATTATGAATATACTCAAGTTTAATTACTTACTGCCAAGCTAATAAAAACACAGTACTGACATACATTAGCCTCTGTTGCTTATTTTATCTCTCTTTGCCCAATAAACTAATAAAAGTCCTAAATGCATCAATTTCAGAAGTATTCTGTTTTGCAAGTTGCTGTGGAAAAACACAAACGGTGTCAACATTAAGGTCCTTGATTTCTGTCTACCTTTGTCGAAGACAGAAACATAAACAGAAAATAATGCTCAGCCTTGGAATTCACACTGCAGGACAAACAGAATCCTTGTTTTCACAAGAAGCTAGATCTAATACGCCTGATTTACACTGGATGAAGCGTACTTGCTCGTGTCTACTCTGAAGTTCAGAATGAAAGAAGTTATTTTTTGTTTGAGTTTGAGTTTGAGAGTGTTCCAACTGAAAGAGGGCCCCTCTATTATCACTCCACCACCCTGCTGATGTAAAAAAAAAAAAAAAAAAGACAACCAGGCTGATTGCGAGAGTTGATTACTCATCAGTGGTGTCACAATGAAGTTTGGATTTTGGGAATGGTTATTTGCATTTCTTACTGTTTGAGGCTTTCAGCTGACTCAGGCTTCTTGAACCAGGTGTTTATACTGAACTGAATCACTTCATCGTGATTAAGATGTGGGTTTTAGATTAGTTTGGATTACTCACTGATTTGATGCTATTGTAGATTAAACTTGTAAAAAAAAAAAAACATCATACCACTAACCTGACCTTTTATGTGTCTGTGTATTCTTTTAGTCATTAGCATGTTTCATTTGATCTGTTTCAGACTGTGTATGCCTTGAGAGTAAATATTTGAACATCTTGAGGGTGGAATTGATTTCCACTTGGCGGGATCTCATTGAAGCATAGAAAGTGGACCACGGCTTGCATGATAAGATAAGATACTTCCTGTATTTTTGCTGCCATTTGACATATGTCCATGCACTTTGCTCAGGTGTTGTTTTCCCAAGTTTCTTTGGAGGCAATAACAAAACATGTGCTATCACTGCTATGCACACACACAACAGACGCAGCACTTATTTTGCACCACATGCATCTTTGGCACTGTCAACTATGCTATGTGTTAAAAAGTGATTGAATTGAAATGCTTGCATTAACATTACAAATCTAGCAACGGATTGTTAGGCAAGGTAGAATATGTAAAACATTGCTGGTGTGAGGCGATGGAACGCCTTTGAAATCTGAGATCGCTGCTTGATAAATTGTCTTTCACAGTAATTGCTTAGTAGTTAGTTCTTTTTTGTTTGCTGAGGTCCAATCATTGGTTGTAACCTGTGTATTTGTCACTTTCTATTCAGTTATTAAGCTTTAAAATGAAAGTATTAATTTCTCCTTTTTACATAATTGCTTCATCAGCTATGTTAAAGCAGTTGTAGAATTTGAGCAGCTTAATTTTGATCTGCAAAAAAGTAAAAGAGGTTAAGGAGCTCAAGTAACAACAACTTATATAATCAAGGTAGTTGAACGCAAGCAAGTGAAACGCTTTCACTTAATACAGGTGAACCTCTGCCAATGTCTAAAAAAAGACAACATAACAAAGAGTCGTTCATTCATTTTGCTGCATGGGCTCTCCTTCACAAACACTTCATTTGCATTTATCAGTGTCAGGGAGTGAAAGAGAAAAGAGAGGAGCGTTCATCTGAAATGATGCATGGCTGACACACTGAGTGATAAAGTAATCACTCCTGATGCCATCTACGGAAGTCTGTGTAATTTGTGTGTGTATGTGTGTGTGGTGTGTGTGTGTGTGGTGTATGCGTGCACATCATGCATGCAAAAAGTGTATAAATGGTGCATGCTTTTGCTGCAAGTTTGCTGATTAGGTTGTGTGTGTGTGTGTGAATGTGTGCGTGTGTGAATTGTGCGGGTGGCGACCAGTAAGTCTGCATGAGCGTGTACCTGCATGTGTGCCTGTACCTTTTGTGTGGTTTGACGGACATCATTATTAAAGTGTCATTTAGGACAGACACTTCTCAGAGTCTGGCCCCAGGCAGCCTGATAGATTGTAATCATGGACTAAATTACTACTTTCCCAAGCTGTAATCACAGGCTACGAGTGTGTGTGCGTGCACTTATGTGTGTGTGATAGGCAGAAAGAGAACCTCATCATTGTTTGGCATGAGTCTGTTATGATTCAAGTGAATGTAACAATCTGCCTGATTGAGTTACCGCTCACTTTGTAACTCATCTGTGTCCCACACAGCCTTCACTTTCACTGGATTATACTGAGCATCTCAAAGGGGTCATTCAGCTGCTTTCCAGGTTAGTGTAGTCTAACCCTGTAAATGTCAAAGTATGTGAGTTATTGCTTTGTCTTTTGATGCACACACACACACATATGTATGTTTACTCAGATTCAATACTTTGCCATTTTGATACCTTAGAGTAAATAGCCAAAGTCAAAGGAATACTTTAAGTAAAAAAAAAATAAATTAAACATTTGCATTTCTTCTGCTCTAAGTTTATAATGGGTGTGTAATTCTTCTACTTATCATTGGGTTTATCATCACGGGTGTAGAAAGCAGTCACTGCTTTTTAAAAAAACATCAATTCCTTTGATGTGACAGTGGTGACGGCGCTGTCTGCAACACTTAGCCTTGTTGAACTGTGACTCCGAACTGCTCAAGGTCTCTATCTCTGTTAAGCTTCCATCACTTCACTATTTTAAGATACCAATGAGGGATGAGGACATGCACACACGCACACACACATATGCAGGACCATTATGAACATGCACACGTACATACCTTCCACCTGAAAAACACATTTGCAGACACTCATTGAGCTTCCACACATCTTTTGCCCTTTAGCAAAGCATATGATGACAAGAACTATCTTTCCTTTAACCTTCTTGCCCCACTCTTATTGGTTATCGCTTCCCTCTCAGACTTCATCCAGATTGTGTCTCTTTACAGCTCGGCCACTCTGAGCAGGATGTTGGCTAAAGGAAAGGACATAAATGAACCAACAGGAGACGTCATGCTGTATTTCTGAGTTGTGACTCATGGCAATTAAGATGCGAGAGTCGAGTAATGAGTTGTTAAGGAAATAAAACGGGACATTAAAAAGGGAGCAGATGCCTGCCCTTCGTAATCTGATAGTTGTATATTACGCTGAAGACTTTTGCATTTTATTCTGTTGCCCATAATGTAGCCTGATGTTAAACTGTAAGGCCTTAGGATGTCATAGTGCCTTATTTGAAGAATTACTGATGAGCAAATACATTAGCAGTCAGACACACACACACACACACACACACACACACACACACACACACACACACACACACACACACACACACACACACACACACACAACACACACACACACACCACACACACACACACCACACACACACACACGCGCATGCATGCACACACCCTGCTTTAAAACCTACAGTATTTCATTTCCTCTGGCCTTGTCTATTTGGCCAGCAAGGTGGTAACTTGATTGGTCAGCTGTGTGCCTTTCCTGCCTGATGATTGGATTTGGTTCTCATGTGTCCGGAGCACACCCCAGCACACCGGGATGAAGCAGATTAACGAGATTTTCTGTTTTTCTATGCTCTCCGTTTCTGTCTCCATCCCTGGCACTGTTATTGGAAGAAGTGATATTCCCCTGCACTTCAAACACAGCCTCCTAACTAAGACTCTGCTTAAGTCTCCTCCAAGGAAAAGCTGCCTGCCTGCGCACAGATGTCTCTGATTAAATTGTATCTCAGAAAGAGAAAAATAGAGAGTCTTCCTTACAGCTCTCCCCCCTCCTTCATGCACCCTCTCTCTCTCATCCACCCTCATGTCTCTCTATCTGTCTCTCTGTTAGCTTGCTCAACTGGCTGTTGCCAAAAGAGCCTTAGGCGACGAATAAATTGCTTTGGTTTCAGCAGACAGAGAAGTTGGCTGAGACAAGCTGAATCAGTGCATTAGATGTGAAGGCCCCCTCATAGACTGGAAGTTAGCCTTTAGCGCAGTCATTGACCGTGAGTGATGATTATGTCTAATTGAAGGAGACTTTCGCTACCTGTAACACAGCTGGGGGGCCTTGAGCATATTGGACAAAGGAAAACAAGCAAAGAGAAAATAACAGTGTGTGTGTGTGTGTGTGTGTGTGTGCGCGCGCGCACGTGTAGGAGACATTGGAGGGTTGGATGAAAATAAGTGTGAGAAAAGAGGAATAAAGGAAAGGTGAGTGGATTGGGAAAAAAGGAAGAATGTTTTTTAATAAATGAAATAGAAATCACTATTGCTCGATGATGACACGTGTATACATTTCAATAATATCGTGTAGAGAGCAGAGCAGGCATTTTCTTTCATGTAAGGCCTGTGCATTATTGTAGGGTTGTTTTTTTTTAGCATTTGGCCAGTTGCTGGATATGCATCTGCTTAAAATTGCTTCTAACAAGGAAAATGTATGCAAAAATTAGTGCTGACTAACAGATTTCCAGCCGATCTCATAACCTTTAAAATCGCTCCCAATATCCATAAAAGCAGTGCACTTCAAAGTGGACTGGACACGAGCTCAATATACAAAATGCAAAAGCTTCCAAGCCATTTAGAGGAAAAAAATCAATATGTTCACTGTGCATCCGTGGGAAAAAAACAGATTCTCTCCAAATTTGAACATTGGATATAATAGGATGTTGTGCCATTTTCTTCAGGCTTCATTACAGCTAGTGTGCCAGTGTTTGGAAGTGTATATGTGCATGTGCATAAGAGCTGGAGATAAAGTTGTCCGCCTTTTCTTTGGGTACATGAGATGCGTGTGTGCGTGCATGTGTGTGTGTGTGTGTGAGCGAGTGTGGACACGTGCATGCCTGCACGAGGCCCCTGCGTGTGAGTGTGTGTGTGTAGGAATGAATGCTTGAGCTAAGCAGACGGGTGCCAGCGACAAAAACAGCCACAGCAAGCAGCTCCCAACCGCACCCCCACCACCACCGCCACCACGACCCCTTCCCCACATTTCCACATGGCACTGGACTCCCTGGCATGAATGGTGGCCACGGGAGTCGCTTCAGATCATCTAGGAGGGTATTGGATGGCCGTGGCTGCCTTTTGCAATAACCTGGCAAGGTCTAAATTCATTAGGGTAAAATTTGGCCCCGGCTGCAGCACTGTAGTGCCCACAGCATTTGGCCCTGCTGCGCTGTGCTGCGCTAGGCTGAGCTGCGGAGCGTTTTTTGCTGGATCCAGAGAGGGCCATTAGCGGCTGCTTGTGATGATGGTTATGCTCCCCAGTGTCAAACACAGATAGTTGCTTTTGAATGATTTGAACAATTACCCTTTTCACACAAGCTATGGAATAATGGGGTAGGTGAGAGAGCGGAAAGGAAAGCGAAGGGGCGGGGGGATAGTATAAAAGACAATCATGGAGGGAAGACAAAGAGAAACTGGGTGGGGGGTTGATGAAATATGTGTCAAGTGTCAGTTTAATTCATAAAATAGCCCTTGCTTGTAATTCAGAAAAGAGAATATATTTCAATATAGTACTCAGGCGAAATAGACAACGATATCATCAACGATATCATCAAATACAGGCTCCTGAACATGCAGAACATGACTTGTAAAACATTAAAGATATGAAATACGCTAAATGCAAAATGATATGAGGGAAATTTAAACTCATTTAGTACCAAAGCATTTCTGCTGGCATAAATTGAAGAGGTGACAGAGGTGAGTTAGAGTGAAAAATGCTGAGCATATGTTTGCTGATTGATACTTCTTGTCAAAATACTTCAAGGGCTCCATAGAAAAGGAACTGTATAAGCTATTCATAAAGAATCTACAAGAGAAAAAGGTAAAAAAAATAAAATAAAAAAAATAAAAAGGTGTTTCGTTCTCAGGAAAATTAGGAGCCACAAGAAGCTATTATATCCAATAATATGCAGATATTACATCAGTCTGAGGGCCTGTCAATCAAAACAAAGACTTAAGGATGACTGCATTTCATCTATCTCAGATACCTGCTGTAACCACATATTATGCTGGAGGGGCTTGTGTCTGATGACCAGTGAAATGCCAATGGGCCTGGTTGCTGACTTCACAGACCAAAGCTGAATCAATACTTTGCCAAAGAAAACAAACAGAACTGAGGTGCTGACAACAACCTGCCCTCCGATCAGAGTTCACACTGTGTACTTTTTGTGCTTCTTTCAGATTTTCGGTCCCCTGAGGAAAACTTGTTCAACTGAAGTTAACGTTGATATGATCTGATACCTACAGATATTGCTTTAATCTCCCTTTCTTCTTTACAATGTGAAATGCTACCCTTGTCTTTGTTTCAGACCTAAGACCTTTGTTTTTCTTTTTTTTTGTTTTGTTTTTGGGGCGGGGGGTGTCTCTGATGGTTTTACCCATATAATGTCTGCACTGTTTCACTGCCGCTTAATCTTTTCAGCAACTAGCTACACATCTTCATAGAAAGTATTCTGTTCTTTACCTGGCATAGCTTCAACTTATAAATCAAGCTGGGGAAGGAATGATGGAGGTCGTATCGTTCTAACATGTAATTATACTATTTAATACCTTTCCACAGCAGTGTCAAAATGCAAAACATGCACAATTTGTTGAATACCTGTGAGCCTACGCTTGAAGCGCATTCAAACAGACTTTTGGTTATTCTCTGTATTATAATAAACTCTTTTTCAGGTCAAATTGTAACAGTGGTTCAAATTAAAATAATTTTCCCTGGCATTACATTTTATATTTTTATTATTGGTATGAATTTGCATCCCAAGTTTATTTCAACAGTAAAGATTGCCAGTGTGCAGTGATAGGTTCTTTAATGTTTAATGTCGATGCTCCAATCTAAAAACAGGAGGAGATGTAGTGGTGATTCAATACTGTACTGCTTTCCTGGGATAATTGTTTGGGTTGACATGGCTCCTTTGTTCAATTGTCAGCTTTTCAAAGATACATTTCTGGGATTTTTATGCCTCTATTTCAATCCGTAATTAGCTGGGAGGCCAACAGGAAACAGGGAGAGGGAAAAAACGACTAGCAGCGCAGATCCCAGGCCATAATCGGACCCAGGACGTTGCAAATACGCGCTTTAAACACTCACCCACCAGCGCTATCTACTGTCATCTTTTATTGTTATCAGTGTCCTGCATTCCCTGATAAAACTTCCTGAAAGATCATTACAATTTTTTGATTTCCTTTACATTAGGAACAGGCTGCACAGTTCTAGGTAAGGTCACATGTTAAAGCAACACCAAGTGCGTACTGTATACAATATGTACTATAGCACAACTGAAAAGGATTGTTAAATGCGTCTTTGCACTGGTTGCCAACAAATGTATGCCACTCTCCCTCTCACATAAATATACACTTTGAGTCCTCAGACAAACAGCTGGCGCAGAGCTCCAGATGGACAACAGCTCACTGTGTTAACTGAATTATAGATTTCATAACACTGGATGCCTATACAACTATACAAGAGTAAGATGAGCTGATCAAGCCAAGCATGCACATCAGTACGTGTCAGTATGTGCCAGGCACGTAGTGTGTATACTCTGTGTGTCTCCACAAGCTTGTGTAGAAGGAGCATGTGCGAATTCACATTCCACCGTGTGTACTTGTGCTCATGTGTGCTAACACAATCCCATTCGGCTGTAAGGTGGAGCGGCGCCATAAACAGGGGGCACCTCTCCTATTTGATAACAGATAGGCTCCCGTAGGATCAGCCATTATTCCTTTGCATTTCGCAGAGCAAATGAACTTGACAGATGGCTGTGTCACCCAAACCCTTGACTACCAACCTGATTATGCAGAAAACAATACAATAGAATAGGGCAGGGGAATCATTACCAGAGGTGGGGAATGTGAGTTTTCGAGCACACCCCGACACCTCACCCACAGTCGAAGACAATGCAGCACAGCCCAACAAAATTACACTTGTGAAATTGAACAGCAAGAATGAGTTTAACATAAACTGGGTTACGGTCAGGCAATCTGTCATCAGACTAAAGCCATTGTCTAGGGTTGCTTGCATGGCATATGAACTCATCCGTCATCTCCAGCTCCGTTAATGTCTGCAGCTCAGATTTTAAACTGTAGAGGTTTACTGGCTCGGGCAAGGCTCCCCAGCTGCCTGTATATGTTTTATGAGGAATATGTCATTTTTTAGTATTGGATGTGAATGTGCATGGGGAAGTGACTAAGTGAGACTGCTGTTCGGTCAGGTCTGTGGTTAGGGCAAAGTGTAAGTGCGTGTCTTTTTTGTGTAGTTAAAAAAATAAAATAAAATCAAGTCTTGGCTATTTCAACAAGGACGCCATGACTAATCCAATGGGATTTATGAGTTCAAAGAGCACATAGCTCTTAATGTGAGGAGGGACACTAAGTTCTTTCAAAGAAATCAAAACACAAAAACAGTGAGTTATTAACAGGAAAAACATGCCTGAGTAGATGATGATTGCATCATCAGAGACAAAATCTATAAATACTAACTAGAATCTTCTATACTGAGTGGATCACTTCACTATCGGCTTCTTTTAATCACACCATGAATGTGCTGCAAGCCTAACCCAGCACAGCAAAGTGCACGGACATAGTACTGGCACTCATGTGGCTTGCATGCTCAAGCTGTGGTCCAAGGACGTGCCCGAGCCTGCATCTGCCTTTGCAACACACAACTCGCACAGGAGGATACGTGATCGGCGAGAAGAAAAATTCATTCACATCCATGTGCCATTCTTGGGCAGGTGGAAAAAGGACCTCCAACTTACAGCTGGGGTTGGCAGTAATTTTATAGGTGAAAAATTTCCATTAACACCTTTAAGCCTATTGTAATTTGAGTGGTCTCGCTCGCAAACTCCCCATCTGCACCTCCTCTTGAGTCTGTTTGGAGACTTTGGCCAATGAAAGTTCTTTTCAGCAAGAAACAGCAAGCTCGTATTGGCTGCTCCACAAATACTGATGCGTGAAGACATCCCTTCAGATGGTTATGTGTGAATGTCTGCGAGACATATAGAGAACTCGATGAACTTCTGTTGGAGTGGTAATAGCGATGATAATGAGCTGCTAATTTCATTTCCCTGTCGAATCTAAATTTGTTCAAGTGTTGCCTTCTGCTAACCACAACTTATTTTTTGATATAAATATTTCTGCTTACTCAAGAATTTATCAACCACAAGGGTTGCATGGCAGTACTCTCAGATATATCCCCTAGAGGAGTATCAGCATACGATATGAACTTTGTCATCATGCTAAAAATAATACATTTGTAATTATAATACAACCTGTAGGAACAAACCATTGCCATTATCTCTAAGGAAAAGATAATAGTTAAAATAAGTACTTGCTTCAGGGAATATGAGGTTTATCACCATGGTTACAATAACAAACAAACTGTTCAGGTGGTGGAACGGCTATGTGCAAAAGAAACAACACTCACTCCAGTTTTTGAAGAGAAATGAACCATTATCTCCCTTCTGTTTAGTCAATTCATTCAGTTTCCTCATAACATAAACATCTACATACTAGATCACCTCACTTCCTCCTTCTTTCCCATCAGGATAACGAATGCAGCAGACAGAGCTTCTCAATAACCTGCTTGTACAGATGATCATTTATTTATTTATTTTTTCTTTCCACTGGTGGAAAACCTCACAAGTGAACAATGCACAGTGCCACTGGACTTCAGAGAACTGCTACTACAAGGGTGCTGATTTCACCCCGACATCATGACTCACATCAGGAAGTGAATTTTTTCACATTAACACTCTCCACATCCACTGAGGTTCTTTGTACAACTGCATCTGTTCTGTGGTCTGTATCATTTTACACTGATCACATTTTGTCATGCCGTCATAATGAACATTATACAGAAGTATGCCTTTCTGGAAGTAAATCGGGGTGCATTAAGGTTTTATTTAACACAGGCACTGGATTTTCTCATGTACTTGGACGTAGCTAAAATTTTTAAACCTGTATGATTATGTAATTTATAAGAAATTAATTTTTCCTCAGTCTCAGTCACACAAATGTAGTTAGACAAATAATAACTTAAAAAAAACTGTCCAATGAGACTTGTCCTCACTCTGAGGCATTTTGACCTCATCTCCAACACTTGCATAAATACTGAGCCCAATCGAATTTGCCATTGCACACATTCTCTCAATCTGGGCTGTGTGAGTTTCATTAAGTCCATGTTTGAATAGGCAAACTCAACTTTCTCCATCATTCAAAGCATTTAGATGTTAAGATAACAAAATGAGGTGAATGTGCCTCTTCTTTCTAACTGTAACATGAACTTTGACAGTGTAGTGGCAAGACTGTGCTTTACTACTTCAACCTCATATACGGGAGCTGGCAGTTTGGTCCAAGTATTTGTGAAGCACACAGTGTAAACAAAGCTTAACAGGCTCTGAATGCCATAAATAAGAAGCCTCAAGTCAGTGGTAGAAAGTTTGTTCAACCTGCACTGTTACTCTTCCCTTCAGCAAATGTGTTTCCCTCCCTATGCTGTTGACAGTGTGTCACACCGCGTTGCCAACTCTCAAAGCAAACCAACAGTAGCCTTGCATCAGTTTAGCACCCCGGTGTTAGGAATGTACACACAGCAAGTAAAATCAAAGACCTTGTTTGTGCATCAGCAGTGGAGGAGAAATACGCCTTAAATAGGAAATCTCACACTGTCCTGTAAGTGGAGGCACAACCAGAGAGGGGGCGAACAAGTAAGGCGTGAGGAAAAGGGGAAAAAAAAAAAAAAAAAAACCCCACTGTACTTAAATGACTTCGATCTCTGGTGTGATGAATCACAGAGTTGCAAATCCCTTTTTAGCTAATTGCTACCAGCGTGTGAGATTTCTCCCCTACTCCTCCTCCATGTTCAATATCAATTTTCAGGGCCAGCAGAGAGAGATAGCCCTGGTCTGTTCCCCTGAGTCTCGCCAGTGGCCTCACTGATAAAAACTGCACTAACAGCACTTAGCCATTTCAGAGACTGGGGAAACAGACACAGACACACACACAGACACACACACACAGACACACACACAAACTCTTATTCACAGCTGTGTGCGGTAATGAAGGAGAAAAGATGGGCCAATCGAAGTGAAACAGGGAACAGGCTGGTGTCATCTGCTCTGTGACCTTCTGAGTGTGTATGTGTGTGTGCTCTCCTCAAGAAGTCTGGAGGTCAGACCTGTGCTCACTGAAGGGAATTAACATTTGTCTGCTACGCTAAGGACAGGCTGTCCCCCATGGAGACTGCAGGATCTGTGTGCAGATTGGTGAGCTTCCTGTTTTGTTTTTTTCTTGTTTTGTTTTGTTTGTAGTTGTTTTGTTTTGTTTTTTTTGGCTGTGTAGTTTATGAACACACAATGCCAATCTGTGACTTGCCATCGGCTTTAAAATGACTAATGCCAAGTCACAAAATTGTCAACATTGACAAAATAAACTACTGTATTTTTAGAAATTAGATGGTCTATCTGGCTTAAGAAAATCAAGTGAAATATAATGAAATGGATATAGAAATACACTGGTAGTGGAATGCAAATATATTTGACATGGTTGACCTTCCTTAGTTCTTCAAAATGAGCTAAAACTGGCTAAAACCAGTACGTTATATATGACAGAAATATACATAAAACGTATGTGTACATTGTGTGTGTGTGTGTGGTTGCCCTTGACCATCCTCATGAGGAGAGGCGACACAGCAGAACTCCCCTGACAGTTTCTGCTCCACTCAGGCAGCTGCCTTGACAATTAAAGGACCACCTCCACCTCAGAATCCACCATGGAAAAGTGTGAACCCAGTGTACGCCAGTCAATAACAATGGCCATGCACTTTACAAGAGCGTGTCTGTGTGTGTATATTTCTCTTTGTGAGAGGCAGAGCTGTGTGTGTGAGTGAAGAAGAAGCAACCTTAGAAATTGTCAAAGCAAGGTGAATTGGTGCCCTGCAGTGGCCAAGAAATATACGATATAAGAGTGAAAGAATCTGCTTATTTGAAGCTACAACCTAAATTAAAAACCCCAGAGTGTCATAGTCCGCCCCCTTTGGTCCCACGAGAACGCAAGACTGCTAAGTTCATATCCACACCCCTGCAAAGGATGGTTTGTTTGTAAGGGTGTTTGGAAACCTGTAACATATTTGTCATCAAAAAAAAAACAAAAAACAAAAAAAACCACACACCAGCGTTAAGAAATGATAAATTAACATTACATTACAGCTGCAAGCCAAAGTGGACATTACCCTTCTCTTTGTCATTCTTTCAACCCCTTCATGTTTTTGTTTTATTTGTGGCTAAGAGGCTTTTGGGGCTAAAGTCACCTATTCCCCCTCCTGATTATGCAAAAAGCTTTTAAACAAAACAAAACAAAAAAAAAAAGATGCAAGGTGGAGAAAGGTTTGAAAGATATGTTGCCTTCACACCCTCCCTCTCACCCTCTCTGCTCTTCTTTACTCTAATCTGATTTATAGCAGGCATCTTTGATCTAGGCCTGGGCCAGAGGAAAGCAAGCTGTTAGGGCCTTGCCTCTACAGATGAAGTGAGTATGGAGATTAGCAGCCTTCCCTTACAGCTTTAGTGGCTAATACCTGATTAGGGCCCTGAGTCAGCCAATTGTCTCACTGCTGGCTATCAATGCTAGCATTGGCTCTACAGGGAGGAGTGTGTGTGTGTGTGTGTGTGTGTGTGTGTGTGGTGGGGGGGGCAGAGGAAGAAGGGATGGGGTAGTAGCGGTGGTAATATGGTGAGAGAGGGTTGGGATGGAGGTTGATTCCGTAATGGATACTCATTTTATCCCACCCCACTAAGAAGATTAGGCCTTGGGGTGTCATATTAGCTGCACTCTCTGGGCCTTTGGTGGTCCATGCAGCTTTCTAATGTTGCTCATCCAATCTTTTCTCTTCTCTTCCTTTGCGTTAGACTGTCCAACCTGGATGATAAGTGTTGGTTACCCCCATTTTCTTTTTGTAGGAGGTAAGGTATGATCTCCTCTACGTTTAACATCTGTTTCACGTTAAAGAGAAATACTTGTGTTTAAATAAATGAGCTTCACCGTGGATACTCTTTAAAACGAGATTGCAAGAGCCATCTGACATGAGGTGAGAAAAAAAAGTGCATTTCAAAATTCTCATGGCACTTGCCAATAAATGACAACACTTTATACATTTTCCAAGTCTTGCTTATTTCTCCTCACAGATGTAAACTATGTTTAGGGAGTGTTAGTAATTAATGCCATATCATTAATTCAAGACCAACACAAACTTGAGCGCTCTATGTTAACAGTAGATTGCTCTGAGACAGAGCTGGCAAGGAGGCCAAACAGGAGGCCATGAAAGTTTAAAAAAATCTGTGGAAATAGACTGTAGACATCTTGGTCCAGTGGAGAGCCGTTGCTCACTCTCCATCTCACTCTCTCTGACTCTCTATCTCTTTAAATCTGACAGTTTAACAAAGACAGAGCAGACTTTTGAGAGCGACAAGCTTAGCCAATTAAAGCACTTGAGACAGGCAAATACCTCTCGCCTTTATGACTTGGATTTACGATTATGCTGCAACTGGTCCAAATAATTGGTTATTAATGCAATGGACAACAACCAAGGATAGATTTTGTAAGTATTTAAGCGTGTCTGAGAATTTGTCTAATTTGCTGCCAGTTATAAATGTTATTCTCTACAGTGGATGTTGAGGGCTTCAAGTGTCAATTAGCAATATGTCAAGTTGAGCTGTTAAACTTACTGCAGTCAGAACACAATTAAACTTTGGTTGTTATTCTACATTGAAAAATAAACCTCTCTGTGCTTGTCATTTCCTCAAAATCAGAGACATTGGCCTACAGGACACAGCCACATACACATGCATGCACAAATATGATGTGCAGACATTGCATATTTTCTTTCAGTATGCAATAATAATAACAATAATAATAATAAAAATCCAGAGCAGGTGGACATTGGTGGCTTGAAGGGGAGAGAGAGTTAGATAGAAAGAGAGACAAAATCGGGAAAAAGGTAAGAGTAGGGATGAGGAATAAGAAGGAGCTCCCTCACTAAAGCCTCAGCAGCCTCATTATCCTAAGAGCTGCATCTCCTTATGAGTACGCACTTTATCTACTTACAATCACTTCCTCTTTGTTCTGCAGCCCATGGCTCATAACACTTTAATCTCTCCGTGTGAGAAAGGAGGGGGCTAGAATGCATGCTTGCGCGGCTCTGTTAGTGTGCCTTATTAGTGTGGTGCTGAACCTCTGGATGGGAAATTAATAAATAAATGGTGGAGATTAGCTCCATGTGTATGCTATTTTGTTTTTCGGGAAATTAGGCCTGATGGACTTAAATAACGCAGATGATTAGTCCCTCATTATCTGAAGCCTTTATCTCAACCTTGCTAGTCAAAGCAGCCTATTTGTCTACTAACATTTCCTAGGTACCAGGTAGTTTAATGACAGGGTGTATGAGATTAATTAACTAAAGAGTATAATCTCGTCTCCTAGGCCACTGTGATGTCTTGTTTTAAAGAGGTGCAGTTATTGTGCTTATTCATTAAGTGTGTGTCTACACTGCACTGTGCATGGTAATTTGCGTACCTACAGTATTTTTGTTGTTGTTGTTTTTCAATGTATCACCACTTTGTCCCTCTGTTCATGCTGCATGAGATAGTAAGCAGCTCAGCCAGTCTGATGAGGAAAAAACAAGTTAGCTTAAGTCAATATTGACCCCCCGACACACTGACACGCATGCATTAGAGGTGGCTCTAAGACCCATTTAGAATCCAAAAGGAGAAACCAAGTCGACGCCTCCACACCCCTATGGTCAGCTAATAAGGGCATGCATAGCCACTGTCTCAGCCTGGAGTCCAGCAGCCACCCCTCTATCACTGCCCTCACAGCAGGATTAATTTAGCAGCTCTCCAAGACATCAGAGCTTGAATAAAATCAAGGTTTTACTGAAGGCCTTTTGCAGTCTTCTTTTACTTTTTAGCAGCTTTTATAGGAATAGAATAATCTCTCCTGAGTGTGGTGTCGAGCAAGCAGCTCTTTGCCATTTAGTGATCCAGTTCCACTGATACGATGGCACAGGATGCAGCTATCAGAGCCTTTGTTATTTTCAAGCTCAATTAATAATCTGTGATCTCCCCCCTGCCGCCAGAACGTTTGCAGGCTGTGTACGTAAATTGACAAGGACGCCAAAAGGCATGTGGCAACGATTTTTAAAAAAATATTTTAGCCCCCCAGAAGACACGATAAAATGGTATTTATTAATTGGATGGTATCCAGGCTCAGTTTGTGTGTTTCATATTCATTTACTATGTTTTCTTTGCCCAGCAATGGAAAAGCATTTGACTGACACAAATACATTATTCCATTTGTGTGTTATGTCCCATGGGGCTGTTAATTATTTGTTTTTCTTGAGTGGGAAAATTTAAGGGAAATACTTTCTTCATGTCTCTCGTGCTTATATGTGCTCAAAGGAGATCAAACTTGAATACATTAATTAAACGCAAAGCTGATAAACAAGACTTATAAAAGAAGGCCATTCAGTTTATGCTTCTAGGTCAGTCTGTAGTTTAATCATTTGACGACAACAAGAGCTCACGGCTGTTTTTTCAACAGCCTTCTGAAATTCATTGTTTAGAAGACAAAATATGGAGCGACATAAAGCAAAGATTAAACTATTTTGGTATTTATTATTTTCAGTTAATGAATTGGCTGCATGAAAACTGAGATCTGTATTTAGCTGTCAGGACCATTTTGTATGAGGTGATTGACATTGTGCTCTGACTGACAAGCAATGACGAGTCACATTTACTCCATTACTTGACAGAGGGTGGACTAGATTATTGCTCATGTAGAAAATGCAAATATACTCTTTAGCTATGAGGAAAGAAGTCAAGAACTGTCGCTGCCGGCAAAGAGTCATTTTCACCTTTACCTTGTAGTGAAATGACAACCCAGATTTCTCTCTCCTAAGTTGAAAGAACAAACCTGTCACAGAGTAGTGATTTTCTAAACATACACCAACTGATACACATAAACGAACAGACACGCCTGCCATTCAGTGTTTTTTTTTTTTTTTTTTAGGCCAAATCGCCATTGAGGTTGTTGTAAATGGTATTAGGAACAGCAATTTCAGAGCTGCAACAGCCTCTGAGAACACGGTGTTTGTTTTTTCATCCACCAAGGTTGGAGTGAAAAAAGTAAAAAAAGAATCTTCAATTTAGTGAGCACAACCTGAGTCATTATTAGAAATGACAGTTGAACCTGATGAAATTGTATTCCCAATTGGAAAACCAAATTGCTATCAGACCGACATGATTTGCTTGTGGTAGGACCATGCTAATTCTGCGTCAAAACATTGGTAAATGTATTTAAAAGCCATAATAGCATATTACCATGCAGTCTTCCCTCGCCCTCGTACGTGGACCCTATTAATCTGGAACTTCGATTTGCATGTAAATGTGGTCAACTTTCATATCATCAAAATACATGAGTCCTACACCATAAGCAGGCCAGCAAGCCATGTTGTGTGTTTGCGTCTGCATACATGAAAATAGGCCCAGCAAGTTGGAATGCGAATGTTTGCATGTGTGCTTTGTATATGCACGTGCAATTACAGATATACAACTGTGTGTTCGCACGTGGGCAAGTGCTGCATGCGAATGCTTGCATGCATTTGTGTGTATGTGTTGCATGGGGGAGAGTTTAGGTTTGAAATAATGCATTGAGGTTTGATGTGCAATTACTGGCATATATTAGGGATTTCACAGAGGTCAGACGAGCATGGCAGAAACGGGGAAAAAAAAAAAAAGATATGAAGAGATACAAAAACCAAAAATGTATCAATATTGCAAGTGTGCCTGTATATGTGGGTTCTTGTTCGTTTGTTGTGTGTGTCAGCAAAGCAGAAACGGCCAGTATGATGTAGGGGCTGGACATGTTTGAGAGGCTGCTGCTTTATAGTGAGACTACATGAGACTTAACTAGGCCTGAACCGACATCATATTTTCACTTTCATCATGATAATTGGAAATAAGCAGAGTTGAGACATGATATTGTGCCCTCTTATGTTTTCTGACTTGACTGGCATTCACAAAATGTCAGCTAAAATTCAGATCACAACTGCAGTGGCAGTCGAAAGAGCGGGGTAACAGATGGTTGCCTGAATTTCATCCACTTACTTTCACCACAACTGTTTTTAAATTTCACCTGTTGCTGCAAAGGAGCTGCTGAGCCACCTCAATGCAAACAACTTCCTCTGCAGCACTATCTCGGCATACTGTTTTTGTCCTAGCCTCGATTTTAAATATCCGCAGTAAAGCATGGTATAAAAGATGGTTAATTGAGTCTTTACTCACAAACCTGTGTTACATTGCCTTTTGAGGTGGGGTCCATCACAAGTCGAGGTAAAACTAAAAAGGAAGTGCTCACACTGGCTTCCTAAAAACCTCTCAAGCCAGAGCTTCAGTTTACACTAACAGGACCCCTTTTGAACTTTTCCTCCCAAGCTATTACCCTCTCTTCCACATCGCATGCTACACATTCCACTCCTCTTTATGTGGCAGCATTAAAAAGCCCTTCACCTGCCCAGGTTCCCACATTACCAACTGTGAAGTCTCTATCCAGAGGGAATCAATCACAGAGTGACACAGCCAGCCAAAGCACTGTCTGTCTTTGAGGGGATGTAAGGATGGATAGATGGATGAACGAATGGAAAAGAGGAGAGGGTTTTAGAGGAGAAGAGGAATTACGGGGCATCGGTGGAGCGGAAGACAGGATCAAGGGATGGTGAAAGGTATGACAAGGGAGGATGAGAGAAAGGGGAAAAGTGAGGGAGCGATGGTTCGAAGGAGGGGGTTCAGAGGGGGAGATGGGAGAGCAGTGCAGGAAGCTTTAATTGGTCCCTGTATCCATGGATTCATCACTATTTCATATGCTGTTTAACCTTTGTGAGGTTATCTTACCTCAGGCCTCTACAGCTGTTTGATCCACCAATGGACAGAATAATTCATTTCTTGTCTGGTCCCAACTCACAGACGGTAGCATTCACAACACAAACAAGACTAATTCCAACAATTAAGACAAACTTAGTGCATTTCTTTTATCATACAAGATATGTGAACAGAAAAGGCAAAGGGACAGCAATTATTTAAACTTAGTTTTTGATATAAGGTATGACACATAAGTCACTAAAAAAGGATTCAAAATGGAAAACAAAGAAAAATGTTTTTAAATGTAGCAGTAAATGATTTAGAAAAGAGGTCTGTGGAAACCAGTCAAAGACAAATCCAATTTTAGCAATGCTTTTGGACTGTCAAGTGATTCCTGGATCATGCATCATTGTTATGGTCACTTCTGAATTAAGGTAAGGCCAAAATAAAAAAAAAAAAAAAGTCTCTCATACAGTCTATTTTAATAAAAATATACAAAAAAAGAAAAAAATCAATACATGCAATCAGTGATTTTAATTATAATTTAAGACAATAAGTCCATCAACTTTGAGGAGTATTATCTCCACTCTTACCACCAGGCATATCTCACAAGACAGGAAACAGGAGAGAGAGGCTATGAAGAGCTACAGACAGAGATGAGAAAAGGCAAAGGTGGAAAAGAGGTGAGCAGGAGAGAAAGAGAGCAGTCACAAAGGAGGTAAACTTGCTTTCCATCATTATCCTGTAAAATATCATTTGATTGGCTGCTCGGTGGCAGGGGCCCCTGGTGGCTTCAGCTCTGTCATCGGGCTAAGGAGGGAAACATAAGGCTTTTCACTTTTTCTGTCAAAACTAGCTTTGCCCAAATGGTATCATTTTAAATGCCATGACAGTGGAAGGTGGACGGGAGTCTGATGGGCCTAAGGGTATACATAGACCCCATATGCTAGTGACACTGATACAAGTGTAATTCCAGACTATTAGAGTGACACGGAAGATCCTCCCAACCCCACACACACAAACACACACATCCCTGTACAGCTATCTTTGTGGGGTTCTGTCACAGACATAATGCATTCCTTAGGCCATTATCCCAACCATTAGTGGTCGTAAGTGAGAGCCTAACCCTAACCTTGACCTTTATCTGAACCAAATTCTGACCCTAAACATAAATGCAAGACTGAGCCATAAAACAGCTGTGGAGGCCAACATTTTGGTCCTCAAAACACTTTCGCTCATCACAAGCATACAGTGCTCTTGATTTGCAGACCCCACAAATACATAAAAATATCAGCACCAACGCACATGACCCAGAACCAGAAGCATCTGAGGGGGTATGGCAAATGTGGAACAGGCTGTCATGCCATGAAAATTTAAGAAATTCTTTAACCTGGCCTTGCCTGATCCCCTCCTCCCCACCTCCTTTGAATATTTTATAATGCCAAAATGATTTATTAACTTGAGACAGGTAGAGCTCAGTAGGGCCAGGTAGAGCTACAGGGACAACAGAAGGTTGAGACCCATAAGGTGTCACATCAATCAAAAGACAGAGGGAAAAGAATGCTTTCTACCATATTTTACTGATATTTTTTCAGTGTTTTCTTTTTTCCTGATTGTCATCGTCTGAGGGGAAAGAAGTATTTTTTTTTTAATTCATTGCTTGATATGACAACTTGCATCATTTAAATTCGTGTCTGCAATGGATGAAGGTGATAGTCACAAGAAAAGGTTATATTTAACAGGATGAAATTTAAAAACACTGTTGACAGAGCTTCGTAGGTTTTGCTATTGCTACATATCCAGCGTCTCCGTCATTGTGAATGAAACTTTGCACATTCAGCATCAAACTTTATTCTACTTTACTCACTTGTAGGTTTCTCATTTACCTTCGTTTCCTTAAATACCATGCTAACCAGCTAGCTTGGGTCTGAGCAGCGAGTAGGGCCACTGTCCAATACCGAGTCATAATATTGCCCATGAAGTAGTACTACTGTAAAAATAAAGATGGTTGCAGTTTTTGGCAAGACTGAGAGGTAAACACACTAATGAATGAAGGTTAATGCCAATGTAGGGAATATAGAAATATAAAAAAAAAAGTTGTCCCATAATAGGTTTCTAATAAGTGATAGTGATGAGTTTGAAAAATAGAATGAATAAAATAAAAAAAAATGTTTTTTTTTATATATATATATATATATATATATATTTTTTTATTATATATATTTTTTTTTATATATAAAGAATCAATGTAATGCAATGTAATGCATGCCTTTCCACACACACACACACACACAGACACACACCATGGTAACTTAATTTGTAGCCTGCTGTTTATTGTTTTCCATTTAGGCTAATAGCTAATGTTTATGATGCAATCTATCAAAATCTAGCTACAAACATTTACCCAGATTTTCAACAATTTTATGGCTCATGATTGCCAGAGACACTGTTTGTCCAACAATGTCATAAAGGTCACTGAGCAGGGGTGGGCTGAGGAGAAATATGGCAACCAGATATTCAATACCACAAAAAAATCTATGGCAGAGAGAAGGTATATGACGGCCACAATAAAGATACAAACAACAAGCAAAATGAAACAAGAAATTACAGAACCAGAGAGAGATAGAGAACCACTAACAAATAAGCGAGACAGAAAGTGAGAACTATCAAAACAGAGCTGGAGTGAGGGAGCAGTGAAGCAGATAGGGCCCATGGGAGCCAGTGAGAGAACAAAAGCAGCCCTTCTGCTAATTGACTGCAGAATTAGCCCCTTCTCCCCCGGTGGGACTGTGGCGAGGCAGTGGCAGATGGAGGCAGAGTGGACACCAGAGCAGAAAAAAGGACTGCAAAACCTGCCGTGAAGCTGCCCACAATTGTGGGTCACAACACTGCAACACGTTCCTTGTTTAACAGGACATGGCCAAGCACAGAGAAAGGACTGAGAGGGCTGGGGGGGATTAAAAAAGGTCACAAGTGTAGGTTGGAAATACTGGTTGCGATGGGGAGAGAGAGAGAGAAGAGGGAAGATGATGAGTCCATAGCATCAGGAAAGACATTATTTTTTTACTTACTTGTGAGGGAAACTTAAAACTGTGGAAGTGCAATGTACATTTTTAAGGTTAATTTCCATAATGGTGGAAGAAATATGTACAAAGACCAAATACTGGGCATTTTGGGGTGAATATGACTCAATGATATGTGGAAGACAACATAGCCAGATTAAAGTTGAAACTTGAGTTGAAACTATCGGTAAGTAATTTGGTTACAAATTAAGAACACTGACAATC
The DNA here is from genome assembly GCF_900963305.1 of Echeneis naucrates. Lineage (NCBI taxonomy): Eukaryota > Metazoa > Chordata > Actinopteri > Carangiformes > Echeneidae > Echeneis > Echeneis naucrates. Next base: position 9,588,994 of record NC_042516.1, on the reverse strand, counting down.
CATTTATTGATGAATATAACTCCAATTTCTCACACTTGAACAATTTTCGGTCTTCTAATGTGTTTTGGAAGGTAGGACAAAAAAGAAAGGGGGAAAAAAAACGATTTAGTTCTATTTAGTTCTGTCGACATGTACTGATATTGTAATCAGAGTTTTGAGAGAAACATTTATTTATTAATTATTTTTAATTAAAAATTATATTTAATATTTGAATAAATAAGAAATAATATTTTGTTCAGTGTAACACATTAACTCAGTTCCAATGGAGGCGCATCTTTAATTCGCTTATCGAGTCTTTATTTTATTTATTATTATTTTTTGTTGGTCTAAGATTTAATTAATAGCACATTGT